>NC_138207.1:55912407-55959907 GCF_964194415.1 Vipera berus
ATTCTGAATATGACATTTTTCCAAACCTCTGTACCTCTTTTAGGATAAATGGAATGCTTTGATCCCACTGTCCAGTTTTCCTGCAAACTTTGGTCTATCAAAAAGTAATTCATGTGTTTTCCCATATTAATCATTGTAGAATTATACCTCGTTTTAACAAAATTTCTCTATATATGGACAGTGAGCTAGTTGAGATTAACACCCTTCCAAAAGTTTCATCTGTCTCAGAAACCTTTGATACAGATAAGAATGTTTCTGTACATCATTAAAGTCAATCAGTGTAATATGAAAGGCTGAAGATAATTGTATATAAAATAATATGTCTATTTAGTCATATCATTTAATATATAATTATCTTCAGTTGCTAACAGTAAAAATATAAAAATATAATTTTGATTTATATAGCTGGCACTGTATATATTGCTGAATGATCTGAATTTCTTAAAAACAATCCTGGTACTGTTGACAGTGTTGATCACCTGCTGGAAGAGAGGATGGTGGGTGCAAATAAATATCAAATTGTCATTATTTTCAGCAAGTAGAATTAGTTGTGTCAGAACTGATAGCACCATCTGTTTATTGTCCATATGGCAGCCTAGTACGGTTGCTTCACGTGCTATTAGGTATTAAATGCAGTTTTTCAATTTTGGGGGATTCTTTTCACCACATGTCTGTCTTGAAATCCTGGAAGAAAATATAAACACTCTATTACCATTGTTATCTGATTTTTCACAATTCTTTAAAAGGGGAACAACATTTCTATTCTGTTTTTGAATGGAAAGACTGCAAAACAATTCTAGACTCAAACCAAAAGCTGTTTTTTTTAAATAAAAGCTTTTAAATGGTTTTCTAATCTGGTAAGTTTAAATTAAGATTTAAATTATAACAATGTGCAAGAATTACTGGTTTAAATGTTATTTTGTTTAAAAACATTTAATATGGGTTTAAAGGAATTGTTGCAGCGAACATAGTGTTTCTTTAAATTGGAATTTGTTTGGTAGTTGGAGATTCATGGCATGATTTCTAGTCATCCACTACTCATCAGCAGTCTAATTATACACAGTTAGCATAGTTGGAAGACAAAATTATCTCATCAATAATTCTGTCTGCTTATATTACTTTTTTGGCTCTGGAGTTTGAACATAATGATTCTAAGAAGCAATGACTTCTGGAAAACCCCAGAAATAAGACTTAGTCCTAAGTATTTTCAGTTGTGTAAAGAAAAGGATGGTATAGGAAGGCAGGTTTATTTCTTAAGATGCCCTTATCATAATTTTTACAGGTTTATAATTTACCCACCAATAATATTTAAAAAGCAAAGTAAATCTGAATTTATTCAATTGTAATCTAAAGAAGATATTCAGATTGTAATATGATGATAGTAAAATGAAACTACAGGTAGTCCTCATTTAACAAACCAAATTGGAACCAGGAACTCTGGCCCTAAGTGAAGTGGTTGCTAAGTGGGAAATCATAAGATTGCAACTATGAGTTCCAACTGGAAAGAGATAATAGCTTCACACTTTCGGCTTTTGTTTTGCTCCCTAATCACTCCTCTCCCTTTAGGCATCTTTGAGTACAGGTAGTCCTCTACTTACAGCAGTTCATTTAGTGACCTTTTGAAGTTACAACAGCACTGAAAAAAGTGGCTTATGTCTGTTTTTCACACTTATAGCCATTTCAGCATCCCCATGGTCACATGATCAAAATTCAAGTGCTTGGTCACCGACTCATATTTATGAGGTTAGTGTCCTATGGTCATGTGATCCCCTTTTGCTTTCTTCTGACAAGCAAAGTCAATGGGGAAACCAGATTCATTTAACAATCGTGTTACTAATTTAACAAATGCAATGATTTACTTAAGAACTGTGGCAAGAAAGATGGTACAATGGGGCAAAATTCACTTAACAGGTGTTTCACTTAGCAACAGAAATTTTGGACTCAGTTATGGTCATAAGTTGAGGACTACCTATACCTGTTTACTGCCCCAGGCTACTGCACAACTACATTGTTTTCAAAGTCTAGAAGGGCAAACAGCTTATTTCCTTCCAATCCCTTCCTCTCCCATATTCTCCTTTGCAAAGGGAGAAAAAAGAAAAAAAAACCCCAACCCTGAACAGGTTAAGGAATGCTGCAAAAGTAGTAAATGATCCTACATAAAGTTATTTTAGTCTAAAGTTATTGTAACTTTGTAATTCTACTGAATGAGTGGTTGGTAAGCAATGGCTACCTCTTGCCCTTATATCTTACTTCTGTTTGGCAATGTAGAGATTGTACAGAAGTAGATCTAAGGAGATGAATTTAAAGGAATAATATGAACAAGATACTAATAGACTTGTAAAGAACATCCATTTATGGTGGTACAAAACTTAGTTTTAATTTACTAAAAGATTTTGCAATGATTGTAATATGCACTGAGGGAAGGAAGACAATAATATCAAAATACTAATGGCAATCATGTAATGTGAAGAAAACAGAAGGGTTATTCTGACTTGGTGGTAGGGGGAGAAGTTCTTGCCAGTTCGGGTCAAAATGGCAGTAGTACACAGAAGAAATGTGTAATGTGTAATTGGAAATGTCATAGAATAAGAATCCTAAGACATAAGGAAGCTAGGAATAATTTGAAGCATCTGATCATGTAAGGCTGCTTTTTATAATTGGAATACAGGAGAGTAGTCTAGTGTTCAAGTAACACCCCCCTCACACACACTATTTCCCAGTTATTCTGGGTAGGAACTGAACTGTAGTTGAAACTGAGTGAGGTAAGGTTAGGAAAAAAGGGCTAGAAAAAAGTAGAATATTAAGATGTGGTATTATGTAGCTACAGTAATATTACAATAATTGTAGAACCAATAATCTACTCTGACATTTTATACATATGAATTGCTAGAAAGTATTTACAATGGACACTGCACCAAGGTTCATTTGTAATTTATGGTTATATGTGGAGTTTTTAAAAAAGCAGTTAAATTTATCATTGCTCATTGGTCAATATACCTTGTCTTTAATACAATAAATTCTTGGTGAAAAATGGAGTGGTTTTTTTTTAAAAAACAACAACAACACAGAAATAAGCCCCTGTAGTATAAATTAATATTATAAGTTCATGTTATTTCCAATGTGAAAAAAACGATACCACAACTCAACATTTACCGTATATACTTGAGTATAAGCCGACTCGAGTATAAGCCGAGACCCCCAATTTCACCCCCAAAAACTGAAAAAAGTTATTGACTCGAGTATAAGCCGATCCGCCGTTCTGCAAGCCTCCGCCGCCGGCGGAGGCTGGATCCGCGCTCTGCAAGCCTCTGCCGCCAGCAGGTTTGGGAGGCGCCCAAACCTCCCCAAACGTCGGCAGGTCTCCGTTCCTCCGCGCCCTGCCTGCCTGCTTCTTTCCGCTGCGGAAAGAAGCAGGCAGGCAGGGCGCGGAGGAACGGAGACCTGCCGACGTTTGGGGAGGTTTGGGGAGGCGCCCAAACCTCCCCAAACGTCGGCAGGTCTCCGTTCCTCCGCGCCCTGCCTGCCTGCTTCTTTCCGCTGTGGAAAGAAGCAGGCAGGCAGGGCGCGGAGGTCCGGAGACCTGCCGACGTTTGGGGAGGTTTGGGGAGGTGCGCGCGCACCTCCCCAAACTTCGGCAGGTCTCCGGACGGCGGTGGCTTGGGAGAGGTGTGCGCGATCCCGGAAGCACCAAAGCCTCGGCCGCGCACAAGTCCTCGGTAAGTTTTTTTGTTGACTGGAGTATAAGCCGAAGTGGAATTTTTCAGCCCAAAAAGTGGGCTGAAAAATTCGGCTTATACTCAAGTATATACGGTATATTTGTGTGTTTTGTATTTTTTATCTGAAGTTTGGCTGATGATTTCCCTTCTTTAAAACAGGATGATATTTACATGTATGGAGGCAAAATTGAAACAAATACTGGTAATGTCACAGATGAATTATGGAGTTTCAACATACCAAGTCAGACCTGGAGCATCCGTATTCCAGCAGTGCTTGTTCATGGCCAGCAATATGCAGTTGAAGGTCACTCAGCGCACATAGTGGAACTTGACAGCAGGGATGTTATCATGCTTGTGATTTTTGGTTACTCTGTAATATATGGCTATACAAGCAGCGTTCAAGAGTATTACATCAGTAAGTTGTCTTTTCATTTTTTGAATTTATTAAAACTTCCTGATGTGAACTGAAACAAGGGAGAATAAGGGATAAACTGTACTTACACCTTACCACTAGTATTTTTTAACCTATCATAGATGGGCATCATTCAGTTTGGATAGGAATTCTAGTATGGGAAATACATTAATGAGGGTTTTAAATTCTCCCCTTCTGTTAGTATGGACTGCTGTTCTTGTTTTTTTTTTAATATGTATTAACAAAAAAATTAAGTTTAATTTTAATACAACATGGTAATAGCTATATTAACTTGAAAAAAAGAAAAAAAATAAACTTTCACATAGGAAATGCCTCTTTTAAGACAACCTTGAAAAAAATCAATTGCAATGTTGTAAATAAAAAGTTATTAAATAGCACCCATTACAATTTTATGAGAAAGTTGCTCCCTTAGTTTCAATTGGAGTATCAGTGAAACCTAACCTTTACAGTCTGGATCTGGTTTTCTATGCTTGTTTATATAATTTTGTAGTAAGGGGGAGAAAAAAACCCAGTAATTTAAACACTACACAATTTAAACACAACAGTGATTTAAATACAACATTATGGTCTAACTAACATCAATTTCCTTTTCTGATCAACTTTCCTACAACTATCTGTGGGAAATACTGGTAATAGATGAAAGTTGTATTATTGCAGCATGTTATTAGTTTAAGTTATTAGTTTTATAAATAATTACTGATGTATGGATGAGTTTGACTTCTGTTTGCTTCTGGATCATAGACAAAGTTGCATATTTTATACATTTTTAAACAATTACACATAACTAATTGTGATATAGATGTAGATGTTAATTTTAGAAGTTACATGAAAAGGATATCTTTGATGTAATATGAATGTAAAAATATTTTCACAAATCAGCTTAGAATTAACTTCTGTTAATAATGTACAAGCAGGCACTTTCAGAATGACAATTGTGAAAAAAAAACCCTCTCGGAATAGGCTGCCTTAAAAGTAAATACTATGAAGGTTCTGCAAAATCCTGTATTCAATATATTTTTGGAAAGATATGCTTAATATTACTGACATTCATATACATGATTCCACATCCTTTACTTTCAAAGAAATAATTCAGCTTTGACCACCCTTAATTTTAACACCATTTAAGGTCATTTTGGGAAGGTATAAATTGTGATTTTATGAATAATTAAATTCAAAATGTACAACTTTGAACTCTGCAGTTTCACTATAATCCAGCAGGATGCACTGCTGTTCCATTTTGTTCACTTCTGACCTAAAAAAATATATCAGTAATTTACTTTTTTTTCTAGAAAACCTTTTTTGGTTGTAACAATACTGAAGTGCATTCTTCTATATTATGCAATATAGTTATAAATAATTGTGTTTATTCCGTGGTATTTATCATTTTTTAAAATTGTGCATAGGATGCTTTCAAGTCTAATTGATAGCCACAGTATCTATTCCAATGAGTCATATATGCTTTATTTTTAAGTAAGCAGGATTGTGACAGTAGCCAGTATCAATAATTATAATTTAAACTCCAGTTATTATCTTTTTATAACAGTGAAATGGACTAAATACTAGTATTGCCTGTTCATTAGCTAGATTTTCTTCTCTATTCCCAGTCATTGCCTGAATGCTCTAATGTGCTAATTTTTAGAAATATGAATAACGAACAGCAATAAATGCATTATGCAATTTGTACTTAAGCTGAGACAAAAAACCCCCAAAACAAACCCAAGATAGGATCTAACAAGGGATTTGAATATATACAGGTAAGTTATTGTTATTGAGAAAAAGCAACATCAGAAGGATCCTGATAAAACAGACCAGAGTTTCATATAATTGAGCATCTTGCTTCCCTGAGTGGCCAAATTAGATGCCTTTGGAGTGCCCATAAACATACCATGATTACTTTCTTTTAGTGTTTTCTTCTAGCATCTGTATTCACCTGGGTATTATCTCTGAATATGAAGATTCACTCTGTCCATCAAGCATAAGATCTGTGATATGTATTTATCATGCTTTTAAGAGCTCCATATTAGGTTAAAGATAGAGACTGCAGCCATGAATCTATCCATCTTTTTCTGGCTTGAGAAAATACGTGAAAATGTTATATTTGCACTCTGCAAAGAGATTATTCCTTCTCAGCTATGATTTTAAGATAATTCCCCTACCTCCAATTTATGGAACTGAAAAAAAATTCTCTAGTCAATGCCCACAATGGCAAATTGGGGAAATGATTGATTACGCTGTAGAAATAACAACTGTGGAAATAACAACTGGTTTCTTAGTTGTTAAAAAAACACACACCACAAAAATGTTTTGCTGAACTTTTAATGTAATACCCAGGTGGGCAACATCACTTTCTTTTTATAGGTCTTGTAGTCCATCCAACTATGAATAAACTGATAGCATTGTTTGCAGGTGTAGTAATATTTATGACAAATTTTGCTGTTTTGATGTTAAATGAGGAATTTTATTATTAAGATAAAAATATTGTGCACAAAATCTACTGTTAATAGTGAGATGTATAATTTCCAATAGTGTGTTAATATTAGATACATTTTTTTTGAGTACAAGTCTAACATTCCCACTAGAATTCTGCATTTGAAAAAGTCAAGAACAAATATTGGACCAATTAATTGTTCCATGCCAGAGATAGTCAAACTCATAAGCTGAAAATGTACAGTTTTTAACGTGCTGGTACTCAATTTTATTACCTCTCTGTTATTCATTAATGCAATCTGTATTTTTTCAGGATTTGGGGTAAGCGTAGAAAAAATATTTAAGAAAGCTACTAGTTAAAGTTAACGTAACTCTTAAAACAATAGGATCTTCTCAGAAGCCTGAGAAAAGTTGGACTGCTTTAATGAATAGTAGAGAGGCCTTCTTCTGAATCATTTTCAGACCATGCATAGCTCTAGTCTGCATTGCTAAATCCTGAAAAATAAGAACAACATGAGAATCATGCCACAAGTAACATTACTCTGGTACTGTAGTGTTCATTAATAGTTAACATTGTTAAAATTATATTGCTAAGTGTGGTGTCCTTAGAGGAATTCCAAGCAGCATTATACGGAATATACATGGTTGGCTAAATTAGCTTCTGCTTCTTTTAACAACAGAAATTAAAATGTCATTGTCTACTGAATAGTTTATTACTGGGGCTAAAGTTGAAATCTAGGACTTGATTCCACTTGTAATATAATGTACAAACAATTTGTAAAATAGATTCTACTCCAAAGCACATTTTAATAAATTTCAGTTCATAGCTTTAAACTATTAGCAGGGGCAAAAAATGGCATAGTTAGCAGTTATTATTATTCAGGATTATTGTCAACTGTGTATATTTCTTTACAATGATAATAGACTGTCAGCATCAAATATTAATCACACTGATACAGTTTGCCATTACCAATGCCATTGCATTCATTTTCTTTACAAAGGTTTAGTTTGCAGAATCTTGTCTCTACTTTGTAGTTTATTTTCTGAGGTTGATCATTTTTATGTTTCATTTTATTTCTTCAGTGCTATTCCATTAAGGGTGAATGCATTTTGTAGTATATTTTCCTGAATTCCTGTACAGGATTTATCTCTAGACCTACAGCAGTTGGATGATTTTAAAATTCCAGATGGTGACTCTAAGTACGAACTGAGTTTTGGAACAAAGCAACATAGAAAGCAGATTGGAAAACTCTGAATAGTAATAGACATTATTTTTGTATGACAGTTTGATCCTGTTAATAAAATGAAAATCTTTGAACAGGAGTCATGCTCTTAATTTTAAATCCCGCTATTTTGTGTTATGGTTTTAAACTGGAAGTTCTACCACTTATCTTAATAATGTAACTTTGTATGTTTTCTTATACAATTATTTAAGTTTTATACTGCCTTAATTGCACTTGACAGTTGAGTATTTACCAAGTTAAGTAGAATAAAGAGTTAAAATCAATAATTCAATAAAAAAGAATCCATTGTTGTACAAATAAAATAAAGTATCCTCATACAACATTCATTCATGGCACTATGTCTATCTTAATAGACTAGTCCTACACAGTTTTTCCCTGAATAGCCAGATTTTCTTTCTAAAAAATCATGAGGGATGGGACCATCCTTGACTCTAGGGATTAGATATTCCATTAGATATACCCACAAAGAGTATATCTACTTAGATATCCTTTCCTGCCAAATGTACCAATGAGTAGAGATACTTATTAGGCTTTTGATTTTGTTACATACGTCCTAAATTATGTAAGTCTTAAGCACTCTGAATTGCAGTTGTAAGCAAAATAGTAAACAATGCAGCTCCTGAAGAAATACAGTTGCAAGAAAAAGTATGTGAACCCTTTGGGATTACGTGGAGTTTTGCATGAATTGGCCATAAAATGCGTTTTAAACGTCATGTAAGTCACAACAACAGAAAAACACAGTCTGCTTAAAATAATACTACACAAACATTAGCTGTTGTCATGTTTTAATTGAACATAAGATGGAAACTTTCACAGTGCAGGGTGGAAAAAGTATGTGAACCTTTGGACTTAATAACTGATTGACCCTCCTTTGGCAGCAATAACCTCAACCAAACGTTTCCTGTAGTTGCAGATCAGACCTGCACAACGATCTGGAGTAATTTTGGACCACTCCTCTGCACAAAACTGTTTCAGTGTAGCAATATTCTTGGGATGTCTGGTGTGAATCGCTCTCTTAAGGTCATGCCACAGCATTTCAATCGGGTTGAGGTCAGGACTCTGACTGGGCCACTCCAGAAGGCGTATTCTGTTCTGTTGAAGCCATTGTTTTGTTGAATTACTTGTATGCTTTGGGTCATTGTCCTGTTGCATCACCCATCCTCTGTGGAGCTTCAGTTGGCGGACAGATGGTCGTACGCTTTCCTGCAAAATGTCCTGATAAACTCTGGAATTCATTTTCCCATCAATGACAACAATCCGTCCAGGCCCTGAGGCAGCAAAGCAGCCCCAAACCATGATGCTCCTTCCGCCATGTTTTACAGTGGGGATGAGGTTTTGATGTTGGTGTGCTGTGCCTTTTTTTCTCCACACATAGTGTTGTGTGTTTTTCCCAAACAACTCAATTTTGGTTTCACCTGTCCACAGGTGCTCTTTTGCAAACTTCAAACGTGCTGCAGTATTTTTTTTGGACAGCAATGGCGTCCTCTGTGGTGTCCTCCCATGTACTCCATTCTTGTTTAATGTTTTCCTTATTGTAGATGTGTCAACAAAAATGTTAGCATGTGCCAGAGATTTCTGTAGGTCTTTAGCTGACACTCTAGGATTCTTCTTTACCTCATTAAGCATTATGCGCTGTGCTCTTGCAGTCATTTTTACAGGACGACCACGCCTAGGGAGAGTAGCAACAGTGCTAAACTTTCTCCATTTGTAGACACCATGTCTTACCGTGGACACATGAACATCAAGGCTTTTGGAGATACTTTTGTAACCCTTTCCAGCTACATGCAAGTCAACAATTCTTGATCGTATGTCTTCTGAGAGCTCTCTTCTGCGAGGCATGGTTCACATCAGACAGTGCTTCTTGAGACCAGTAAACCCAAAACAGGTGTGTGTTTTTAAAGGGCAGGACAGCTGTCAGCAACACATCCAATATCATCACACTGATTGGAGTCAAGGTTGGCTCACTCCTGGCTCCAATTAACTCTTGGAGAAGTCATTAGGCTAGGGGGGTTCACATACTTTTTCCACCCTGCACTGTGAATGTTTACATGTTATGTTCAATTAAAACATGACAACAGCTAATGTTTGTGTAGTATTATTTTAAGCAGACTGTGTTTTTCTATTGTTGTGACTTACATAACATTTAGAGCGCATTTTATGGCCAATTCATGCAAAACTCCACGTAATCCCAAAGGGTTCACATACTTCTTCTTGCAACTGTAATATGACATAATACTCACAGGTCTGATCCATGGACAAATAAGCCTATTTGTACCAACTGTAGTTTACTATATCCCATGGTGTTAAGGACCTGACCGATGTAATGTCAGAAAATCCTAGAGTACAGGGAAGTGCCAGAAAATTAAAAAAGAGCTAATGTTTTTCTGGTCTTTTAAGAAAACGAGACAAAAGTGGACTTAGTCAACTGCAGACCAATCAGATTGGGATAATTATCTGGGAATGTCCTAGAAAGGCAGTAGTTTGTAAGAAGAATCTAGGTTTCCTGGTAGACAAATAACAGTGTTGGAAGATTAGCCAATAGTATGCTACATATTGTGAAAATACCAATGATATTTTTGGCTATATCAGTAGAAATATATTTTCAAGATCGTAGAAGGTGATAGTTGTGCTATGCTATACACGTCAGACTGCTCTTCAAGTTTTTGCCACTATTTTACAAAAAGGAGATTTGGAAAGAAAAGAAACAAGACTACAGAGATAGTGAGGGACTTGGAGGCAAAGTCCTAGGAAGAATGGTTAAAGCAACTGGGTTATTTAGCTTAAGGAAGACTAAGCTAGGAGTTAGTAGTTGAAGGCAGTGACAGGAAGAGGATAAGATAAAATGAAAGCTTTGCAGAGAGACATTTAAATTTGAAATGAATAATTTCTTGCCCTCAAGAGTTATTAAACAGTGGAACAATTTGCCTCCTAGAGTCACTGATTCTCCTTCATTGGAACATCAAGCAAAGGTTAGAAAGTCATTTGTCTAGACTCTAGATTGTCTTTGGATTACTATCCTGGGCAATGAGTTGTATAGAAAATATCCATATCCCTTTCAGCCTGCTTGTTTTGTAAAATAACTTGGTCTCAAGCCCTTGGTTTCAATAGTGGCCTTAATCTTCTTGTTATCCTGATTTCCAAACAGCAGTTATTCAGCTAATGCAAGATCCATGTACTTTACACAGATTTAATTCAAAAGGGCAAAACAATGTACACAATAACACAATTATCACTTTGATTTATGTACTTATAATGATGATACTGAAAAAGAGTTGTGGAGTATATTACAAAAATAAATTTAAGTATCCTTGCATTTCTCTAATTTATTTTTTCTTTGAGATATTTTGGCAAAGTCTCCATGGGAGTGCAGAGGGAACTATAGTACTTTCATAAAGGGAATGTTGGGAAAAGTGTTTTGAGCCAATACGGCCCTTTTTTTTAAAAAAAAAAATCTAAAGAAGCTCTTGACATTGAGAGCAGATACCATATGGTTACTAATTCAAACAAGTCTGTGCAGTGGATATTGTTTTTAAAAATTTCTAAATATACTAAAACACTATATTTCTTTAGCTAAAGAAAAGTAATATTCTCTGTATTTTCCCAAAACGCACATTGAGACTCTTACAGAGTGTATGTAGTGTTGCTAAACCAAAGAAAAATAAATTTCCTTGTGGATTAGTCCAGAAACACTTTATGGTAAAAGTTAATAAAAACATCCATAAAGTTCTTCAACTGAGATTCATAGATGGTCCATGAACGCTATAATTTTCACAATAGTCAAAGAAGGTAAAAAAAAACCACCATATTTGTTTTAACATGAGACGCAAAGATGGTTGACAATTGAAGAACAGTAAACACATTTTTGAAGTGTACATTTAGTTGAAAAAGCAGTGTCCTGATTTTTAGTCTTACTGAAAAATAAATTTGCTGATTAATTTGTCATACACAAAATGTTAGTGATCATTGTTTAGTGCACAAAACAAATAGGACAACAGTGATAATAAAGATGGATTGTTTGTTTGATATTTCTTAATAAAGTTGCCTAGATTTGTTTACATGGAATTGAAGCTAGTAAAATTTTAATATCAGTTTATTTTTCTAATTATAAAGAGCACAGAAATCTAGTAAATGAACATATTAACAGATGATTAAATTTCTGATTTCATAGAACACAGTAAGTACTAACTCTTGTTTAAAAAACTACCATGGCTGATTTGGACTGCAGATTAGGCCATAACCAAAGTAATCACATTGTGGCTTATGCATATATTTATTTTATTTTTTATTTTAATTCCATTTATATCCCGCCCTTCTCCGAAGACTCAGGGCGGCTTTACAAACTTAGCAGTAGCCTTCATTCTATGTATATGTCTGCTTATTAGGGCTTTCACACACACCCCAAGCGGCATTATTACAAAGTCAGCTTAATTGCCCCCAACAATCTGTATCGTGTATGTGTGTGTGTGTGTGTGTGTGTGAGATAGAGAGAGAGAGAGAGAAAGTACTTTAGTTCCCTCTGCACTCCCACAGAGACTGCCAAAATATCTCAAATATTGATACTAGATATTGATACTAGATATCGGTGATATGATATCATTAATCATATTAATGTCGGTATGCATTTGCAATTGAATTTTTAGGACACTGGATATTGTATTTTTAAGACTGTTCCTATTCGGTTGATAATTTGGATATTTTTGTATATACTTCAGTATATCAACTTTTAACAGATTAGGCTTACTTTGGGAATGTTTGTTGGACCCGTGTCCCTCCTGGCTGGTTTATGCGGCTCGGGAGGTTACACGAGGCTGGCTCCTGGCAGTTATCAATGCTTCCTTGAGTGAGGGGTGCTTCCCTGCCGCCTTGAAAGAGGCGGTGGTAAGGCCCCTCCTCAAGAAACCTGCCTTGGATCCAGCTATTTTAAATAACTTTCGTCCTGTCTCCAACCTTCGCTTCCTTGCGAAGGTTGTTGAGAGCGTGGTGGCACGGCAGCTCCCTTTGGTCCTGGAGGAAACTGAGTATCTGGATCCATACCAATCGGGTTTCAGGCCCGGGTACAGCACAGAGACGGCATTGGTCGCGCTGGTGGATGATCTCTGGCGAGTCCGAGACAGGGGTTATTCCTCTGTCCTGGTCCTTTTAGACCTCTCAGCGGCTTTTGATACCATCGACTATGGTATCTTGCTGCGACGTCTTGAGGGGTTGGGAGTGGGAGGCACCGTTTTACGGTGGTTCTCCTACCTCTCAGGCCGTTCGCAGACGGTGTTGGCAGGAGGGCAGAGGTCAACCCCTAGGCCCCTTAGTTGTGGGGTGCCTCAGGGATCGGTACTCTCGCCCCTCCTGTTCAACATCTATATGAAGCCGCATGGGTGAGATCATCCGTGGTTTCGGGGTGAGGTATCATCAATATGCTGATGATATCCAGCTTTTTATCTCCACCCCGAACCAACCCAGCGATGTCCTCGATGTGATGTCCCGTTGCCTGGAAGCGGTACGGATTTGGATGGGGAAGAACAGGCTCCTGCTCAACCCGGCCAAGACTGAGTGGCTTTACGTACCAGCATCTCGACTTGTCAGAGAGGTTCCATCTTTGGTTATGGGAGGAGAAGTGTTACCTCCCGTTGATAGGGCACGCAATTTAGGCATCCTCCTGGACTCACGACTCAGTTTTGAAGATCATATTGGAGTCGTGGCCAGGGGGGCATTTGCCCAGGTTCGCCTGGTGCTCCAGTTGCGCCCCTATCTGGACTGAGATGCCCTACGTACGGTCACTCATGCACTCATTAAGTCTCGGATAGATTACTGCAATGCTCTCTACATGGGGCTGCCCTTGAAGACCACCTGGAGGCTCCAGCTGGTGCAGAATGCGGCCGCGCGGGTAGTGATGGGAGCATCCCGATACTCCCATATTACACCCCTGCTGCATGAGCTGCATTGGTTACCGGTTGTCTTCCGGGTGAGATTTAAGGTGCTGGTACTTACCTTTAAAGCCCTACATGGCTTAGGATATTTGCAGGACCGTCTGCTGCCGGGGACGACTCCCCATCGCCCAGTGCGCTCACACAGAAGGGGTCTCCTCAGGGTGCCGTCGGCTTGACAATGTCGGCTGGCGACCCCCAGGGGGAGAGCCTTCTCTGTGGGAGCGCTAACCCTGTGGAACCAACTCCTCCTTGAGCTCTAGATGGCCCCAGATCTCCGGTCCTTTCGCCGCGATCTCAAAACTTTCCTTTTTCATCAGGCTGACCTGGATTGACGACAGGTTTTTAAAGTGTTTTAATTTTTAATTGTTTAGTTAATTTATTTTGGGGCTGTTTATTTAATTTCTTTTAACTTTTGTATTGTTGTTTTTATTGTTGTTAGCCGCCCTGAGTCCTTTCGGGAGATAGCGCGGCATATAAGTTCCAAAAATAAATAAATAAATAAATAAATAAATGAATTATAATCAATAACACATAAAAAGGATTTCTTGCTTTCTAAGAATGTTGATTATAATATAGGAATTAGTAAATTATAATGAATTTATATTACATTTCCATTAATTATTGTTTTGTTATATTTTAGGATCAAATTCTTGGCTTGTACCAGAAACAAAAGGAGCAATAGTACAAGGTGGATATGGCCATACCAGTGTCTATGATGATACAACAAAGTCCGTATATGTTCATGGAGGCTACAAAGCATTGCCCAGTAATAAATATGGATTGGTTGATGATCTTTACAAATATGAAGTTAATACTAGAACATGGTAAGATTTTGTTCCTAAATCTTTTTATATATCTATGTATATGTGTGTGTGTGTGTCTCTTTGTGTACGTATATTTATAGTATACGTACATATATTCTCATATATATATTCTCGTACATTTTGTTAACCAATTGAATATTCAGGTAATATGAGTGCTTTAGGTTTGATACTGAAATGAACTTTTTGCTTTGTCTTTACTCAGTAAAGTAAACAATAGCATTCTAGCACTAGGATTCAACCTGTTTTTTCTGAGATAATAGTTGATATTGCTAAATATTTTGAATATTGTTAAACATCAACTTTCATCATCCTCTTATCCCTCTGTTCAGACAACCAGAGATGTCACATATATGTATTAATAGAAATAAAATCACTCTACGGTACAAGAAATATCAGTTCACATGTAGTAGATACACAGAGGAGTGTAGAAAACAGTGAACAGGGAATCATCTTTGATCAATGTGAGCAAGAAGTTTTTATTAAAATCTTAGACTTCATGTATAATGTATAAACCAAATTAAAATAAAACATGGATTCTCTGTGATTTACTATAATTTTAAAATGGTATTTCATCTGGGTTTGCATGATACCACCATCAGAAAGTAAGCTATAAAAGGCTTGTTTGTACTGTTATAGCTAGAGGACATGGCATTAGTAACAATATCATTAAGAGATTTTGGTATAGTCATTATTTGAAAATTGCATAGGCAGAGAAGGTCCACTGCTACTGCATTGTGGTTTTCAGGCTTTAAGGTCCTCTATATGTTCGTTCAGGAGTGTTATAAAAAAACTATCAAATACCACCATCCAAACTGATGCATATGAATTCAGATGTGTAAAGGTTGCTGTGAAAGAGAAAATATTGGATTTGCAAAAAAGGTCACCTAAATTATATTTTATATTTTATTTTATATTTTAATATAAATTTATTATATTTTATTTTTGTAACTTCAAAAGTCCCTAAGATAATAAGAAAATTTAAGAAAAGAATGAATAGTTACAGCTTCTTTCTTTCCTGGCCTATTTCAAAACTATCCATAATATAATTCTTGAAATTTATTTTTCTGTGCATTTAAATGTATGTGATTGCTAGCATTGTGGCTAAACAAATATTGTTTACTTTATACAAATCACCCTGATTCCTGTTGATGCCTTATACGCTTCTTCTTTTTCCCCAATAGGACGATTTTAAAAGAAAGTGGTTTTGCAAGATATCTCCACTCGGCTGTTTTGATGAATGGAGCAATGTTAATTTTTGGTGGAAACACTCATAATGATACTTCATTAAGTAATGGTGCTAAATGTTTTTCTGCTGATTTCCTGGCCTATGATATTGGTAGGTATAAGAGTAAATGTTTGAAAAGTTGGGACTCCAAATTGAATTTCTACTATATAGAATATAGTATATAACATATAAGTAACAAATTATGATTCAGTATGTATACAATAAAAGTACTTCATTTTATAAATATGAATATTTATAACCATATTTTATTCTAAGACAAGCCACATTTTTATCATTTCAATACTGAGTATGATCAGTAGATATAAGATTGAGATGCTTCTGACAGCAAATTTTATTTCTTTATACAGTATTCAAGGTTCAAGGCTCTAGATTGAGCTTATATTTATTTAAATATTTATTTAGTTTTTTACATTGCCGAATTCCCAGGCACTCTGTGCCGTTCACAGATTAAAAACCCAGCCGACAATAGAATAATACAATAATAACAAAGAACAAAAGATGGCACCAGCCAGGCAACAACCTAAGCAAATCCACGTTATTTAAAAGGAGATCGATCTCTCTCTCTCTCTCTCTCTCTCTCTCTCTCTCTCTCTATATATATATATATATATATATATATATATATATATATATATATATATATATATATATATATATAATCTATCTATCTATCTATCTATCTATCTATCTATCTATCTATCTATCTATCTTTACACAAATATATGAGCTGTCACCGGTGTGACTACTGCCTGTTCAATGGCCTTCAAGATAGGCTGAAACAGGAAATAAAGATTTGTCCCATGTTTGGGGCCTAGCAAGGTAATATATATATATTCAATAGATCTTCTTCAATGGTTATATTTTCTTGTCATGTAATATAGAAATTATAATCAACTTTGTGTATGCACTGAGAACAGCATCAAAGTAAGCCTAGGACTGCATTAACTGATTGTTATTTTTAAACATAAAAATTACAGTCTGCTTTGGTTCTAAATTGTAATGCTACATCATGTCATTTCCTAAATAATTAAAACACTTAACATATTATCTATAATTTTAGCAGTCTCATTTCCTATGCATTATTAATCTGTTATAATATAAATGAAACAGATGTAATTTCTGTCTAATTTTAATATTTGTGTGAAGATTAATTACATGTGAATTTAATCTGCTATTCCTGAAGCCTAGATTAAAAGCCCTTACAATATCTCTTGAACCTAAGCATAGAAAAGGAAATATTCTGTTTCTAAATATGAGCATATATCAAAAGAAAGCAGAGTCTGTAATATCTATTTAATTAAAAAAACTGGAATAATTAAAAGAACATTAGACATGCACATTTTTTCTTCATAACTTAGATTCTTTATGACCAATAGAGGTTTTGAACACTGGCCTTATTGCCGGAGGAATTTGTTCACCGAGATCACACATCCAATATTTCCCCAGAAAACTAGAAATGCAGGGATTTGAATCCAGAAAGTTTTGAATGTAAATCTTGTCTTTTGACACTACAGGTAGTCTTGTGCAGTGATTGTTTGCTGTTACAATGTTGATGAAAAAGTAACTTGGTTATCAGTCCTTGCACTTATGGCTTTCACAGGCCTGTGCAGCAAAGAAAATTGAAGTAAGATCATAAGCACAGTCACTTAATGATGGCTTCATTTAAAGACCCAATTACCGGTCCTAATAGTGCTCACTAAATGAGGACTACTTGTAGTGATGATGACCCTTCTTTCAGTATACTTGGCTTTCTGTCACTTAAACCTAGAGCCTTTAAAATGAAATCAATAGGTGAAGCGTTTTAATAGCTGGAATGGCTCGAATGATTTTTTTTAGGGGCTATTTTCAAATTCAAAATAGAGTGCTAAGCCTTGTAGCTAAATTAGTTGTATATACTTGTTTCATTTCAATAGTACTTCTGTTATATATAAGTCTTAACAGTAATTAGAATGCTGTAGTTGGACATAGTTGAGCTTTTTAAGACACTCAAGTAGAGGATACTTTGTTGAATTTATAAAAGCTTAACAGCTTACTAGATGTGCTAAATGTTAAAGGACTGAACCACAGTATATTCAGTGTATGAGAGACAACATGAACAGCAAGGCTCAATATTATATTAATATTTCAGTGTTATGGACGATTTTTCACATGCTGCATTAATGCTTAGTAGTGGTGTGTTCCAGGTTAAAGGAAATGGTTTAGGAAAGGTTTTTGAAGTGTATCTTTTCATAGCAATGATTCTTAACCTTTATACTAGATTAAGTTTGACAATCTGATGAAAAATGCCCACAATGCAGACAAAATGTATCAATATTTTACTCATTGGAAAATAATACTAATAATCATCTTTTAGTGAGGCAGTACCTAGAGGTGGTTGTGGGTTTTGTGTACTCTGAGGAAGAAGAGAGCTACCTCCATGATTTCAACCATAATAGATAGGGCTCATCAAAGGAGCCATAGAAGTGTCTCTCCCATGAACATATGAGATGTAATTTACAGAAATCCGTATTGGATTGATTGTCACCCAGGTCGACAAGGAACATGCTAGGCATTGGAGTTCTTGGACATCTGGCATCCAAGCCAGCAGCTGCAGGACTAGAGGCTATTGGAAGAAAAGTTGTTTATCAGTCACAAATATAGAAAACAAAGAAATAATGATCTATTATTGTTGAAAACAAGCTCTTTCCACCTGAACAAAAATGAAACTGCCCACATAGCAAAGGAAAAAAAGTCAACTAACTGACATTATGATTTTGAAAAACTTCAAGAAAAGGAATAGCAACTTGAATGTAGTTTGGCTTGATTACAAGAAGGCATTCTACTCCCTGTTATGATTAGATAATCAAGTGCCTATAAATAGCGGAAGACTGTAGAAATATATGCAGATAAATGACACAATGGAGAGATTCACTGGTCAATTTTGATGGTCTGGGAGATACTAATATCAAGAGAGGAATCTTTCAAGGAGATTCATCATCACCACTATTGTATGTCATTACATTGATTCCTCTCATAACAATATTGAACAAGTCAAGCCACAGGTATCAAACATCAAACAAATCTGCCAAGCTATCAAACCTTCTTTCCATGGAAGATCTGAAGCAGTATATCTGTAATCTAATAAAATTGATGGTCAACACTATCTGTATGTCCAATATATTGCAATGGAGTTTGGAGTGGACAAATGTGCAACCCTTACTATCAATAGTCGGGTGTGAGTCTCTCTTTTTGAGGTTTGGTTCGGGGGCGCAGTTGGGCTTGCTGCTGGTGTACGTTTCGCCTAGTCACACAGCGGCAGCCCTGCCTGAGCTACTCGATGTCCTCTCCGGTTTGGTGATTGAGTTCCCCAAACTTTTAGTTTTGGGTGACTTCAATCTACCATCCCTGGGAGGGTCATCTGAGTTAGCTTGGGAGTTCATGGCTTCCATGGCGGCCATGGACCTGACGCAGGTAATTTCTGAACCAACACATGAGGGAGGCCACACCCTTGACCTGGTTTTTTTATCTGGACGATGGTTGGATGATCTTGGTGGGGGCTCTCCATTTATTATGCCCCTGTCATGGACCGATCATCACCTCCTGTGGCTGGTCTTCCATTTTACCACCCCCCGCCGTGGGGATGCGGAACCAATTAGATGGTACCGCCCCAGGCGCTTAATGGACCCTGACGGGTTCCAGGCAGCGCTGGGATCCCCACCTGCCCCCGTCGCTCACAACTCGGCGGATGCCTTAGTGGAAGCCTGGGAAAGGGCAGCCACTGAGGCACTGGACCGAGTTGTACCCTTGCGGCCCCTTATCCGGTGCAGATCCCAACGAGCTCCATGGTTTTCCGCGGAGCTCCGGGAGATGAAGCGTCGGAAACGGGGCCTAGAGAGCTGCTGGAGGTCCAGCCGATCCGAATCCGACCGGTTGCGGTTAAGAACCTATATTAGGTCTTATCTCGCAGCGATGAGGGCGGCGAGGTGTAATTACTTCTCCGCCCTCATCGCGTCCGCAGATAATCGCCCGGCCGCCCTGTTCAGGGTGACTCGCTCACTTCTTAATCAGGAGGTGAGGGGGGATCCCTTGCAGGGTCGTGCCGAGGAGTTTGGTCAGCATCTGTCGGATAAAATCACTCGGATTCGGACCGGTCTGGACTCCAGCTGGGCAGAGTCTGACGATCAGGACACGGGCGGTCTTGTCAATGTTATCTGGGAGGAGTTTGATTCTGTGACCCCTGATGAAGTGGACAGGATTATGGGGAGGTTGAGCTCCACCACATGTTTATTGGACCCGTGCCCTTCCTGGCTGGTTTATGCAGCTAGGGAGAGGACACGAGGCTGGTTCCAGGCGGTTATATCTGCTTCTTTGAGTGAGGGTAATTTCCCCACCGTCTTGAAGGAGGCGGTGGTGAGACCCCTCCTCAAGAAGCCAGCCTTGGACCCAGCTGTGTTGAACAACTTTCGTCCAGTCTCCAACCTTCGCTTTCTTGCGAAGGTTGTTGAGAGTGTGGTGGCACATCAGCTCCCTCTGGTCCTGGATGAAGCGGATTATCTGGATCCGTACCAATCGGGTTTCAGGCCCGGGTACAGCACGGAGACGGCATTGGTCGCTCTGGTGAATGATCTCTGGAGGGCTCGGGATAGGGGATGTTCCTCTGTCCTAGTCCTATTAGACCTCTCAGCGGCTTTCGATACCATCGACCATGGTATCCTGCTGCGGCGTCTCAGGGGATTGGGAGTGGGAGGCACGGTTCTTCGGTGGTTCTCCTCCTATCTCCTGGGACGTTCGCAGTCGGTGTTGGCAGGGGGGCAGAGATCGGCCCCTAGGTCTCTCATTTGTGGAGTTCCTCAGGGGTCGGTTCTCTCGCCTCCCCTGTTCAACATCTACATGAAACCGCTGGGTGAGATCATTCGTGGTTTTGGAGTTGGGTATCATCAATATTGCTGATGATACCCAACTTTTTATTTCGACCCCAAACCACCCCAGTGATGCCCTCGCTGTGATGTCCCGTTGCCTGGAGGCGGTTCGGTCTGGATGGGGAGGAACAGACTTCAACTCAACCCTGACAAGACTGAGTGGCTGTACATTCCGGCATCCCGGGACATTCAAAATGTTCCATCTCTCTTTATGGGGGGTGAGTCTTTACCCCCCGTGGATAGGGCGCGCAACTTGGGAGTCCTCCTAGATTCGCGGCTTACCTTAGAAGATCATATAGTAGCCGTGACTAGGGGGGCTTTCGCTCAGGTTCGCCTGGTGCGTCAGTTGCGGCCCTATCTAGACCGGGATGCCTTGTGTACGGTCACTCATGCGCTCGTGACCTCTCGTCTTGACTATTGCAATGCTCTCTACATGGGGCTTCCCTTGAAGACCACTCGGAGGCTCCAACTTGTACAGAATGCGGCCGCGAGAGTTGTCTTGGGAGTTTCCCGGTACTCCCATGTTACACCTTTGCTCCGCGAGCTGCATTGGTTACCGGTTGTCTTCCGGGTGAGGTTCAAGGTCTTAGTGATGGTTTTTAAGTCCTTACATGGCATGGGTCCGGAATACCTCGGGGACCACCTGCTGCCGGCGTCAACTCCCCTCCGCCCTGTGCGTTCCCACAGAGAGGGCCTCCTCAGGGTGCCTCCGGTCAGAGAATGCCGGCTGGTGGCCCCCAGGGGGAGGGCCTTCTCTGTGGGCGCCCCGGCTTTGTGGAATCAACTGCCGGTTGAGCTCCGGATGGCACCGGATCTCCGCTCCTTCCGGCGCGGGTTAAAGACCCACTTATTCGAACAAGCTGGCCTGGCCTGATGGGGAGTTAATTTAGGGTTTTAAATATTTGTATATTTTATTGTTTTATTTTGGGCATTAATTTAATTCTATTTTAACTTTTGTATTTTTGTATTTTTATTATATGCCCTGTTCACCGCCCTGAGTCCTTCGGGCGAAGGGCGGTATAAAAATTTAATTAAACTAAACTAAACTAAACAATGGGGAAAATAGTAAAAACTGAGTAAATCTGATTGCCCCATGGAAACAACATAAGAGTCTGCATGAAAATGATCACTGAAATAACTGGGCGACTATCAAACTGACAACATCAAGCACACTGAAGAGAAGAAGGAGGTTAGAAATGAGCAGATCATGAGAGTGAAGATGATCTTCTATATAACCTAATACAATGCAGTTAACTATATTAAACCAAATGAAATGGCAGTACAATGATTTTCTCTTTCTAGGAAAAGTGCTATTTTGTAATTAGTGTCATTTTCACTTGTAAGTAGAATTCAGTTTATTAATATCAAACACATTTATCAAATTAAAACAAATATGAGATAAATATTATAGCACTTTATTCTCAACAATAATGAAGATCAAAAGGAAAAAGAAAAAAAAAGAAAATGTCAAATGGCTTTTTTATTGAGTAGCTTGCTTGCTTGTTTGTTTATATCCTGCCTTTATTATTTTACAAATAAATCAAGGTGGCAAACATATCTAATATACCTTTCTCCTCCTATTTTCGCCATAACAACCCTGTGGGGACAGTGAGATGAGAGACAGTGACTGGCCGAAAATCACCCAGCTAGCTTTCATGGCTATAATTGATTCTTTCATATTGAATTAATAACTATATACAGTATACACATTTATATGTATACACATACATATATGTGTGTGCATGAGTGAGCGTATATGTATTTCTGATGATCGTGGCTTTTATTGGAAGAAATTAAATATAGTCCTTTGAGCAACATATTGACATATACTTTCCAAAATGTAAAATAGTAATTGCAAAGACCATTAATTACTATTTTTAGCACTAGGAAAGCAGATCAAAATTGCAAAAGATCATAATTTTTTCATTTAGCTAGCAAAACTAAACATTTCTTTTAAGAGTGCTTAACACACAACCTATTCTTAAATCTCTGTTACGCCTGCAATTAAAATATGTTGCTTGTTATTTGAAACAGGCCTAAATTCATGTTTTCCTGAGAAAGGCAATTATAAAAGAATATTTTTTTCTTCTCAATTTATTTGAATAAAGAGAAAGATTCCATTTATTATCTCAAATTTTAGTATTTTATTTGTTTTTTATCATGTAATTTGAAGCTTTAAATCAGGGGTCTTCAAACTTGGCCCTTTTATGACTTGTGGACTTCAACTCCCAGAATTCCTCAGCCAGCATGCCTGGCTGAGGAATTCTGGGAGTTGAAGTCCACAAGTCATAAAAGGGCCAAGTTTGAAGACCCCTGCTTTAAATGCTTCCCTTATCTGAATAAGGTTCGCTGTTTGGCAATAAAACAATTTTTTTTAATTTCCAGTGAAATTCAGCTATCTAAATGTAGGTTCATGATGTTCCATTTTAATACAATTCCTGTATAATTTAGAATTATGTGTATTGGTGAACAATTGGGTATTCCTTAAGTCACTTTGATCAATGAGGCTAGAGCCAAACATACTAACACTTTGATATCTCAAATGCTTCTTTTATGAGATATTTAATTATAAATGTCTGTCTTTAGATATAATTTATGTGCTTGCACTGTTTACTCTAAGCAAGGACAAATTAAAACTTGAATGTGGTATACATTCTCCTTTGAAATAGTTACACTTGAACTTGAAATGAATATATATTTCATAAAAATATATTTTTAGGAGTTTTTAAAACTAAACAAAATGACTTTTAGCCCAGACGTTTGTTCAATGTTTAGCCATTACTGAGAAGACTAAAGAAGATAAGAATGCCTATTTGTAACATGATTCTTTTTCTTTCTATAGTGTATTGAAAAAACCTGCCAGTTTGACAAATAACACGAGCAAAAAAGGAGTTATATCTACTTGCTGCAAGGATTCCTTATCTTAAACTTAGCTTTTAATAATGATTTTGTTCAGAACTAAAGCCCACTTTCCCAGGGGAAAAAGAACAAAGCCCCTGACTTGCTCCACCCTTGACCAAATTACAATGAATACATAGATGTCTTTTAGCTGCAGCTTCTCTTCCACCGACTACTGTAAATTTAGATGTCCAATGCTTCTAGTAAGCAGCCTAAGAAAAATGAATTATAAGAAATTGAACTGAATTTATAAAATAATTGAGAAGCTGCTGAGATATTTCTTCATTTTGTTCACATGAGAGATGAATATCTGAAATATAATCTACTTTATAATTATTAAGTCTTTTTTATTTTCCAGTCCATAATATTTTATTAAGACTCTTGTAAACAAAATATGATAAACACACATTTGTTTTTAGCATCATCCTTCCCTTGTTCCACTTTGATTGGCATCCTTTCACTATTTTATTATTGTAATACTCCTCTTGTGATTTTTTTAAAAAGACTTTTCCTTCAAGTACCTTCTTGCCAAAAATTTTTGATATTTCTCATTGCTACTTAAGCACTAGCAGCAAAATAGTGACTTATCAAGAATCATACTAGTCCTGGCAGGTTTTTAGCACATATGAAGATTCTGTGTCATATTTTTTAACCAGTCTATAACAGCTGAAAGATTAATACATGCTTCTGGTGAAGTTTACTTTCTATATGTAATCACTAATATTTTTAGGAGAGCTGTTAATAATGCAGCTTCTATTTTCAAGTTATTTCTGTTTGATAAAGTATTAGTAAGAACGAAAACTGAGAATGTAAAACAAATAGATTTCTATGCATGCTGTAAATTAGAACTATGAAAACCATTAGGGACAGAACTACATTTTCATTTTTGCTGTGGATGAAGTGTTGTTTTTGAAATGTCAAGGTAGTTATGTCCTCTTGATGTACCTCTAGTGGTATAAAGCAGCGGTCCCCAACCTTTCTGGCCCTGTGGATTGGCAGCGGCAGGGGATGGCTTTGCGCTTGCTGCTTGTGCAAATGCAGCTTTGCATGCTCACATGTTTACCTGCTACTTGCACAGCCCGGTTCCCAATAGGCCATGGAATGGGGGTTGGGGACACCTGATGTAAAGAAATGTAGAGATTAAATTGGTGAAGGAATGAATGAACTGTTAAAGGAGAAGAAACAGCAATTCGTTTCTGAGAAGTGGAAAATGTTGATGAACCCATTCTTGACTTTGTCTGATATACAATAGGACAGAATGAAACAACTCTTGAAGGACTAACACTTCTCTGATTCAAAGAGTTAGATCAAAAAACAGACACTCCAGAGATTCCAGGTATACAGGTAGTCCTTGTCTTACAATCATTTGTTTAGTGACTCTTCAAAGTTACAGTGATACTGAAACAAGTGATTTAAGATTGTTTTTCACACTTATGACTGTTGCGCTATCCCCATGGTTGTGTGATCAAAATTTGGATGGTTGGCAACTGGCATGTATTTATGACAATTGCAGTATCCCAAGCTCATGTGATTACCTTTTGCAATCCTCTAACAAGCAAAGTCAATGGGGAACCCAGATTCGTTTAATAACCATGCTACTAACTTAACAATTGCATTGATAAACTTAATAGCTATGGCAAGAAAGGTCGTAAAATGGGGCAAAAATTACTTAACCGTCTTGCTTAGCAGTGGAAATTTTGGATTCACTTCTGGTCATAAATCAAGGACTACCTGTATTACTTTATATTGTTGGCTACAGTGACAGAATCTTGAAAACCTGTCAGAATTTCTCCCTATCTCATTTTATACCAGTCAAAATCAAATCAGGTTATTGATGAGTTTGTTTCTCATGCTTTTACTTTCTCAGGACTCAGTTTTTGTCCCCCCCCCTCCTCCTTTTTCCAAAGTTCTGTTTTATATTCCTTTACAAGTGAAAATATGGATGTTCCAGTAAAATGTAAAGTAATCTGACCAAATATGCAAATAATCTCAGAAGTCTTCAAAGAAATGCTAAATCCTTCAGGAACTGTGCTATAAGGATTGATATTTCATTCATGGAAATTCTTAGAACAAATCATTCTTTCAAGTGATTTTCACAGCTTTATTTGAAATGTCTCATTTACTTATGGTGATAGAAGATATGAAAGTACAATTCCAATTACTGCTAATAGAATTATTAGAAGGTCTTAGATATATATTAATGGTTCAGGGTAAGTTTAAACTGGATGGTGTCAAGGTTCTAAATACCAATAATACCAGAAAGATTCAACTACTGATTTTTGATACTGGAAATATGACAGAAAACTGGTCATACTGATACTCTGGTTTCTGACCTATTATAGACAAATGATATATTATTTGCAAACTTTGAAGCACATTGTATTTTAAGGTAAACAAGGAATGACAGGCTAAATCCATAAATAAGCTTCTATCTCAGGAAGCAACTTTTTAAATTTTCTGTAGTGTACATGATATGATGAACAGAATTCTAAAAAAATAGCGATGAAACAATTGCAAAAAGACAATTTTATTTTGGATATTATAAAGTTAATAAATGCTTGTGCAATGGCAAAATCTCAAATGCAAATCCTATAGGACAAAGAAGAAATGAATTGCAGCTTGCAAATGGCAACCAATTAGAGCAGGCATGTCAAACTGCTGGCCCACGGGCCGGATGCGTCACACCAAAACCGCGCCCACCCCATTGCCGGCAATGGGGAAAAAGTCCCGATACATCATGCGACGTCACATGACGTCACAACTTTGATGTGCCTGAACTAGAGTATCAGTACAGTGTTAGCATGCATAAAGTTGTATCTAGGAAACATTCCAGAAGAAAACAGTTCTATTTTCACATTCCTCAAATTAAAAAAGTAAATATATTAAAACTGAATAGGAATAGTTAAAGAGACGAATAGAGCAATGCTTTTCAAATGTCTGTATATTGTATAACATTCAAAGTAATAATAATAATAAGTTGGAAGGGACCTTGGAGGTCATCTAGTCCAACCCCCCTGATTGCATAAACTATAAAACATATTTATATTAAACACAAGGTCATAATTGCAAATTACAATTGCCAGTGCTACTACTGCCTAAATTTTACCACCGCTATGTTAATAGAACTCCAAGAAAAACTTCCTAAATAAACCAGAAGATCCCACAGCCCTAGGCTAAAAATAGAGTCATCTATAACATACAGTGTAAGGTTTGTAACAGCTTTTTTAAAGGACAGATAGGCAGAAGATTTGGCAGAACAGAGCAATTAAGACCAGCTAGCAGTCGGAAGACACCATGAAAACTCCTTAATCTCACAAAACATGTTCAGACTCAATCATAGTTTCAACTGGAAACCTATGAACATCCTAGACAAGCTAATCCGAAAATGGTAGAATATTCCTGGAAGTTTGGAATTCAGACAACTAGCCATCAATAGACACATGGAGATAAACCACATTTACAGATCATTCAAAAGAAATAAAGCTAAGGAAGAAACAAAAAAAAACCCCATATCTCTCCAGGGATATCAACACTAGAGAAACAAGTACAAAACAATACTCTAATCAATACCTTGGCAACGCTGACAGGATAAGTTACTATATATAACATGTAACAAACCCTACCCTAGCACTGATGATGTTACCTAGTTGGGTAATAAAACAACCAAGCTCACAGAGGTCCCAAGGACTTCATAGATTTTATGGCAGATGATATGTCTGCTGTAAGATGATAATATTGATCTACCTTAGAGGATGGACTAGACTACAGTGAGTTTAATACAATGAATATATAATATTTAAAATAATTCAAGGTTGTATAGAAATATATTCAATTGTTATTTTAATAGGCTGAGCTATATTTTCTTAAAGCTTATGAAGAGGAAATTATCGTATTTTTACATTATTATTTTCTAATAATTCTAATAAAAAATTCTTTGTGAACTTATTTTCATTGAGATGTAAGACATTGTTTTGTTTTGTAATTATCACACTTTCTGCTAATACTGATGTCCAGTAACAGCAAATTACATTCTCTTCTCTTATTAGCTTGTGATGAATGGAAAATTCTTCAAAAACCAAATCTTCATAGGGATGTCAACAGATTTGGTCATTCTGCAATTGTCAGCAATGGGTAATGTATTTCTCAACATTAGCTAAAAGAAAACACACATACCAATTTTTTAAAGATGCAGAATTCATGAATAATATGAACTATTGTCTAGTTACCAATATCGATTTTCGATTTCATTTAAATTAAAACTTGTAAAATATGAATACTTTCACTATTATTAATTTATTAAAATTTAAATATTATCTCATTTGACCACTTATTTGTTACAAAGAAAGTATAATGATTGAAATGCTCTGTACAAAGGAATGTATAAATAAGGCTGAAATTAAAGTTTAAGATTAAAATCCTAGTACAGGTAGTTCTCGACTTATGATAACAAACTGATATCTCAGTCATTGAGTGGAGCAGTTATTAAGTGAGATGCCCACATGGCCACTTTGCTAAATGATTTTAAATCCAGCTCTCCCAGTTGCAGTCATTCAGCAGACAGAACAAAAGAATTGTGTGCCAAAGGAGGGTAGGTAGTTCCCCTCCATGCACAGAAGGGAATTCCTGCACCAGGCTGGAGAAGCAAAGATTGTTGCTCTGCAGCCCAGTGAAAGATTTCTCAGCCCTTCCACCCAGGAACAGAAGGGAAGGAAAATCCTTTGGCAAGTGGCAGCAGCTTGCAACCTCTCCCACCAGCTTTTCCATTTTCTATCGGGGAAATTGCAAAGGATGGTCACATGATCGTGGGACTCTTGGGAACCAGTAATGAGGGTGAACAGGTTGTCAAGTACCCAGATAACTATCACATGACCATGGAGGTATATGACATTTTATGACGTTCAGAAGTTCTTTACAGATCATAAAAGCATCCTTTCTGAGCCATCTTAATTTTGAATGGTCACTATATGAGTGATAATAAGTTGAGGATTATTTGTCCTACATAAATCGTAGGCAAAAATCACATTTATCCTATCCCAAGAACAATTCTGTTTTGGACCAAGATCATTACCTAAAAAAAATAAATCACATTTTTGGGCCTCAGACCCTTTCACTTTTTGAAAGTGGATCACAGAAAACAACTTTACTTATGGGTAAGCATTTCAGATAGGTGAATTCTTGGAGAAGGTGGTTCTGAAGATGCTAAGCTATGATTAAAACCAATGCTTTGAATTGCACTCTGAAACCTGTTAAGGTACCAAATTCTGAAACAATTGCAGTTTCTGAGTGGAATCTTAAAAGGCATCTCCAGGTAGAGTTTATTGCACTGATAAAGGCATGAGTCCCCTGTGTGACTTTAACCCATTTATTTTCCGTTGCCTGATCTGAAGACAAATGAGAATGGCTGTTAATCATAGCTTGTCTCCCTATTTTTATCTCCACATATAGTTTTCCTCTGATCAACTTATTTTTTATTATTGGAATTACTCTATTCTGTATATCATATTGAATTGATTTTATATTAATGAAGAAGTTGCTTTGAACAATTGTTTTGACTTAAATTTTCAAATATTATATTGATCAAGTAATATTGTTCAATTGTGCATCATATATGTTGTAATATGCAAAAATTTTGAGTACGGTGAAAATCATTACATGAATATCCATGTTCTTGTATTTAAATGACCATCTTGTGAAGTTTTAAATTAAAATTATTTTAAATTGATACGCTAAATACCATGTTGCCCTAAAGGAAAAAGAAGACAATCTTGGATAAAACTATGCTCAGGATAATGTGTGTGTGTGTGTGTGTATGTGTGTGTGTGTGTGTGAATAAATAATATAATTTCAAGAGGGAAACCCAGGCATAGCACAAAATAGCCAATAACAAGCAAGGAGGGTAGAGAAGGCGGACACAGAGAACAAGGAAATACAAATACCGACAGCTATGACATTGGATGAGGAATAACAAAAGTAAACAAGATCAGTTAAGGTAGTCAAACCAAAACAGATAGGGAGGAGAAAGATATTTATTTTTAAAAAAAATAAGGGACAGTAAGACCGGATTGCAAGGGAAGCCATGCAGTCACGATTGGCTAGAGCAGGGGTAGGCAACCTTGGCTCTTTTATGACTCGTGGACTTCAACTCCCAGAATTCCTGAGCCAGGCTGGCTCAGGAATTCTGGGAGTTGAAGTCCACGAGTCATAAAAGAGCCAAGGTTGCCTACCCCTGGGCTAGAGCAAGGTCCATCACACGGCCAATGAGCAGAGCGCGGAACCAAACAGGCTTACCAACAGTTTTTCAAACCTTCAATGCTTTCTCTGATGACGCTGGCAGAGGACCAGTGAAAGCTTAGATTAAGTAGATATACTTTAAACGGTTACTTTTTGTTGCTTATTATGATCTTTTAGCAATAAACGACTGTTTTTTATCCATCCCGGTGTTCAAAGAGTTTATACTTTAGGGGTGTGTGTGTGTGTGTGTGTGTGTGTGTGTGTGTGTGTGTGTGTGTACACACTTTCTACTTTCTGAGTTTAGTCAAGAGTGAACAGGTTTTGGGGGGTGTCATTATTTGGAATTTTTTTTACCTGGTCATGGTTTCAGTAATATAAGGATGTTATTGGAAAAAGAGGCTTACCTTTTTAAATCCCATTCTTTCCATCTTTAACTGGCAGGTTTAAATTTTAAGGATGCATAAAGCTAATTGTAGTCTTTTCATCTGATTTACTTAGTGTTCTTCTGAAAAACAGAAGAATTTGTTTGGCAACTAGTTCCCCAGTTTCATAAAATCGTCTTAATGGGTTCAAGGGGCTTACAAAAATGAACTTACTAGCTATAACCTACCTATATCTGGTTAGGACAAGTAATTGTAAAAATATACAGGTGCAGCCAAATATATTTTTAAAAGGGATGTAAACAAGGCAGATTCATGGCTTTGATATCTAGTTTTGTAGAAACATAATATTACTTTATTTTATTTGATAGGTCCATGTATATATTTGGAGGCTTTTCAAGCATTTTGTTGAATGACATCCTTGTATACAAACCTCCCAATTGTGAAGCATTCAGAGATGAAGATCTTTGTAAAGCTGCTGGGCCAGGGTTAAGGTGCTTATGGAACAAAAATCACTGTGTATCATGGGAACTTGAACATGATACTAACATTCTTAGGGCAAAATGTCCCAGAAAAATAGGTAAGTAAATTTCCTGTAATTTTGAGAATACACATTAAACTGAATGCAATGAATATATTGCTTGGCTGATTCTGCCATGGGAATGCATTCGGACTACAAAATGTCTGTACAAATACAGGGTGTGTGTGTGTGTGTGTGTGTGTGTAGGCTTTTTAACTTTTAAATCAAGGGACGGGAGAGGACCCCTTGTGGGGACGGGCCGAGAAATTTAGTGAGTATCTGGTGGATAAAATCGCTCAAATTCGGGCTAGTCTGGACTCTGACTGGGCACTATCTGATGAGGGGGAAGCGATGGGTTTGGCCGAGAACATTTGGGAAGAGTTTGATCCTGTGACTCCGGATGAGGTGGACAGGATCATGGGAAAATTAAGTGCTGCCACATGTTTGTTGGACCCGTGTCCTTCCTGGCTGGTTTATGCGGCTCGGGAGGTTACACGAGGCTGGCTCCTAGCAGTTATTAATGCTTTCTTGAGTGAGGGGTGCTTCCCTGCCGCCTTGAAAGAGGCAGTGGTAAGGCCCCTCCTCAAGAAACCTGGTTTGGATCCAGCTATTTTAAATAACTTTCATCCTATCTCCAACCTTCGCTTTCTTGCGAAGGTTGTTGAGAGTGTGGTGGCACGGCAGCTCCCTTTGGTCCTGGAGGAAACTGAGTATCTGGATCCATACCAATCGGGTTTCAGGCCCGGGTACAGCACGGAGACGGCATTGGTCGCGCTGGTGGATGATCTCTGGTGGGCCCAAGATAGGGGTTATTCCTCTGTCCTGGTCCTATTAGATCTCTCAGCGGCTTTTGATACCATCGACCATGGTATCTTGCTGCGACGTCCTGAGGGGTTGGGAGTGGGAGGCACCGTTTTACGGTGGTTCTCCTCCTGCCTCTCGGGCCGTTCGCAGACGGTGTTGGCAGGGGGGCAGAGGTCATCCCCTAGGCCCCTTAGTTGTGGGGTGCGTCAGGGGTCGGTACTCTCGCCCCTCAACATCTATATGAAGCCGCTGGGTGAGATCATCCGTGGTTTCGGGGTGAGGTATCATCAATATGCTGATGATACCCAGCTTTTCATCTCCACCCCGAACCAACCCAGTGATGCCCTCGACGTGGTGTCCCGTTGCCTGGAAGCGGTACGGATTTGGATGGGGAAGAACAGGCTCCAGCTCAACCCGGCCAAGACTGAGTGGCTTTATGTACCGGCATCTCATTTAGTCCAAGAGGTTCCATTTTTGGTTATGGGAGGAGAGGTGTTACCTCCCGTTGATAGGGCATGCAATTTAGGCATCCTCCTGGATTCACGACTCAGTTTTGAAGACCATATTGGAGTCGTGGCCAGGGGGGCATTTGCCCAGGTTCGCCTGGTGCTCCAGTTGCACCCCTATCTGGACCGAGATGCCCTACGTACGGTCACTCACGCACTCGTTACCTCCTGTATAGATTACTGCAATGCTCTCTACATGGGGCTGCCCTTGAAGACCACCGGGAGGCTGCCCTTGAAGACCACCCGATACTCCCATATTACACCCCTCCTGCGTGAGCTGCATTGGTTACCGTTTGTCTTCCGGGTGAGATTTAAGGTGCTGGTACTTACCTTTAAAGCCCTACATGGCTTAGGCCCGGGATATTTGCAGGACCGTCCGCTGCCGGGAATGATCTCCCATCGCCCAGTACACTCACACAGAGAGGGCCTCCTCAGGGTGCCGTCGGCTAGACAATGTCGGCTGGCGACCCCCAGGGGGAGGGCCTTTTCTGTGGGATTGCCAGCCCTATGGAACCAACTTCCCTTTGAGCTCCGGATGGCCCCGGATCTCCGGTCCTTTCACCGCGGCCTTAAAACACTTCTTTTCCATCAGGCTGACCTGGACTGACGACAGGGATTTTAAAATGTTTTTTAATTTTAACTACAATTTTAATTTATTCTATTGGGGCTGTTAATTTAATTCTTTTTAACTTTTGTATTGTTGTATTTTATTGTTGTTAGCCGCCCTGAGTCCTTCGGGAGATAGGGCGGCATATAAGTCCCAATAATAAATAAATAAATAAAATAAACTCTCCAGTCAGCACATTTATAAGACAGAATCACCATCATTCTGATTTTTTTCCTGAACATACTTGGTATAATGTTTGTAAAAATACTTACAGAAATCTTTCAAAGATGTCATAAAGGTTTTTGCTTGTTCCCTGATTAATGTTAGGTGCAAGGAACCAGAGCAAATTCATGAGTAGGCCAATGTGGTGTCTTTATTGTTGATCACATATTTACAAGAATCTTTCCAGTTTAATTGCATTTGCTTGGGAACTGGCAGATAAAGGCTTTAAGATTATAGCTTTGCCTCTTCTTCCCATGGAGCAACTCCAAATTACACCTCCTCTTTACTCTGTCTTCTATTCTAGCCCTTCTATTCTACCTGGTGTTTCCACCACAGTAACTCCAATAGAAAAAAGAAATAGGAAATTTGTTAGTAAGCATGTTGTATGATGTTATAGGTTTTGGAAATCTTAAAATGGAATGATGACCATTATTTAGAAATGATTGGCGAGTTTAGGTACAAAGAATGTATAGAGTTCATCTCTTTGACAATTGATGCAAATACATGTGGCAATTTATACTGCTTTTTCTTTTATTTCAAAAGCAATTCAGTGGTGTAACTTTAAATTATTAAAACATGATATGCCAATTATTAAGATATTTTCTTAAAATAACAGATAATAAAGAGATGAAAAGATAAGAGAAACTGTAAGATGTTGAGATGATATATTGCCAATGCTTTATCATGGTAGGAGAATGTAGACTTGAGAAAAAGTCTCTTTAGTTTTAGAAGATTTACAAATCAAAGAAAAAAGTACTCAGTTGAATTGAATGCTAGACTAAAAGGTGAAATAATGTGAATAACCTTTGAAAAGTAGGCAAACACAGAATGTAAAAACCACTTTAAAAAGCCAGTACAGATTTTGGGATAAGAAGTTGAAAAGGATGTGAAAATAAATCAAGATGTATTAAATGAATTCTAAATACAGTAATCTTATAATGTAAGGAATTGAACAAAACTTACCGATGAACTACTCAAATCTCATGCCTAGTGCAGGACTAGAACAAATAGTAGTAGGACTACAACAGCTACTATGTCCTCAGTAGATAACCACCTAGTCTTAAACATTTCCCATAGGAGACAATCCATCAACACCTGTGGTCTACTCCATTGTTGAATAGCTCACAGTTTTAGGAAATGTTTCATGAAACAGTCTGCATCTGTTTCCTTTTCAATGAAAATTATTTCTTGTCCTAGTTCTAGAACCTGTGAACAGTTCTGCCCTTTTTCTACAAAGCAGCTTTTCAGACTTTGTAAGACATCTATTGTGTCTCCTGTTTTCAAGCTAAATACACCCAATACCTTCAACCATTTTTTTTCTTCAGAACTGTGTACCATCTTGATTGCCTTCTTCTTCAGTGTCTTACTGAATGCAGTGACATGAACAGAATATAATACTATAGATATATGATTATCTATCTATCATCTATCTGTCTGTCTGTCTGTCTGTGTCTGTCTGTGTCTGTCTGTCTGTCTATCTATCTGATATATGACACTATAATTCTGTTGATGCAGCCTGGGATAACACTTTTTTTTTTGCAAGAAATCTAGAAAGCCACCAAGACACCCTATTCTGTGCAGTACTCAGAACATGGTCCTTCCATTCTATACCTTTATCTTAGTTTTTCCCCCTACCCATATATAGGACTTTTAATTTGTTCCTGTTGAAACTCATTTTACCAGTTTATGCCCATTATACTAGCCTGTTATTGTTGTCCCGAATCTTGGTATTGGTATTTAAGCAGTGTACTATTTTTCTATCTTTGTGAAGAGTATAAATTTTCCACCTTCTTTATGTCAACTCTTTTGCTTATATCCATTTTGAACAGAATAAAGGCAGAGTTGTTTTTTTTTAATCTTTACTAGAATTAAATTATCATCCCCCCCTTTTAATGGCTTCTCCAAGCCTTCATCAAGGCTGTTTCCATATTCCAGTACAACAGATTATCAAGACCATAAAAAAAAGCATAGCAGAAAGAAACACTTCTGAAACAGGTAACTGCTAACTAAGGAAATAAATGAGAGCCTTTCTAAAAGATAAGGATATTACTAGTTATATATTGTTAAGCTTGATAAGGAGCAAAAAGTTCACAATCCCAGCTCTGCTTCTAGCATGTTCTTGAGTGCTCTCAGATCAAAGGTAAAGATTTCCTCTGCTTCTGGGGAAAGTCATAATTCTCAAAGGCTCTCTCAGTGCTTTGAATACAGTTCATTTCTGATTGCAAGATGTAATGAGTTGGCCTTCCTGACCAAGGCTTGCAGTGTGAAAGACATTCAAAGACGTGCTCAGTGAATGAATTACCAATTGCAGAATTGTGGCACAAGGAACTATTTCCAGGCTTCCTTTTATCAAATACAATAAGGAAAGTTCAGATTAACATTACTTTTCATCATAACACTTTTACCATTTTCAAGGTTCTATTTGGCTGGGTCCTTTGTACCCATGTGTCTCAGTAGAAAGGATATTTTATCAGTGGGCTTAAAGAATCTTTTTATCTTATCACATCCTGAATTTGTGCCACAAGAAGGCAGCAGTCTCTTGACAGCCTGGATAACAGTTTACTGCTTTGGTCCTTTCAGTAGGAAGCTTCATGTTACTACCACCTGTCATTTCTTTCCCTACAGAATAGAGACAGGAATCCATCCCTTTGCAGATCCCTGTAGAATTCTCTATCTCATTAATGAGGCTTGTGGAAGCTCTTTTTCATCCAAGGGTCTAGAAACTATACCAGTAATGAAACCTTGGAATCTATTCTGAAGGTCAAGAGCAGAAGTGTCAAACTGCCGTCTCACGGGCCGTATGCATCACACAGAAGCCACGCCCACCCCATTGCCAGCAATGGCAAAACAGTCCTGATACGTTGCGCGATGTCACGTGACATCGCGAGTTTGACATGTCTGGTCCAGAGAGTAAAACATCTTGATGAGCTTAGGCATGTAACTTTTTCTGTCTTTCCATTTCCTCTATTTCACTTTCTTCCATTTTCCAAGATGCTTCTTGGTACTAATCTCTCAACAAGCATTTTCTGTGCCTATTCAAGGATTTCCCATCTTCCCTATAGCTTTGCCTCTATATTTGTACAATATGCAGCATTCTTATTATGCTCAGGGAACAAAAACAAAATAAAATTAGGCACATATATTACAGGTCACAATAACAGTTTTCTCTGTTTCTATCTTCTCTGATGAATAACAAGTGTCTTTCCTTCTTCCAAAACTTCTGTTAGTTCCTCTGTTGCTTCTTCAGTAACCTTATGCTATGGTGACGCAGTGGTTAGAATGTAGTAGTGCAGGCCAACCCACAGCCAGGAGTTCAATCCTCACCAGCTCAAGGTTGACTCAGACTTCCATTCTTCCAAGGTTGGTTATTGGAGGCAATAGGCTGACACTGTAAACCTCTCAGACAGCATGTAAAAACTGTGGTGCTCTAATACATCTAAGTGCTATTGCTATTATAGATTCCTGAAGCTGCCTCAACTAAGTAGATCAGTAATAAGCAGTGCTCCAGCCACATATAATAGGCAAACAGCAATATCATTTGCAATCAGCAATATGGAAATCAGCAGCAGCACTTAAGAATCAAGTAATAGTAGTGAGGAGTAAATAAGATGCATGACTAATACAGGAGGTAAAGACAGTTGATTTTAAATTATATTTAGATTAATGAAGATGCAGCAACCTTTTGTTATTTCATGACTGGCTGTATCATTTTCTTTGGTAAACAATTGAAATGATTGCTTCCATTTCAGCTTGAACAGTGCTAGAGATGAATTGACATGTCTTGATGAATGCTTTAGCACAGGGCTTTTCAACCTTTTCATCCACTGTACCACTTTTTGGATATGGCAACATCTGAGTATCACCAGTCGCCTAGCAAGGTGTCAAAAACTTGATGACCAAAAAAAAAAAGGAAAACAGTGATGCAGTACAGGTAGTCCTTGACTTATAACAGTTCACTTAGTGACTGTTCGAAGTTACAATGGCACTGAAAAAAGTGCCCCCGAAGCCACAGCCGAGGAAGACACCTGCCTGCCCACCTGGCGGCGCTCTTCCTCCTGTCCGAGGTTTTCATTGTTGTGAGCATTTCTGTTGAGCATTGGCAGGTGGGGTGGGGGTTGTTTGGTTTTATTTCCCCCATCTGCTGGGTGGTTGCAGCAGGTTTTGGTCACTTCACATGACCCTGGGACACTGTGACCCTGGAGATGCTGCAACATTCCAGCTGATCGGCGCTTCTTCTGGGCTCAGAAGCGCCAGGATCAGTGCCGAGCTCCAGCTGGAGCCTGGCGCTGATCCTGGCGCTTCCACTGAGCCCTGACAGCCCCGAAGAAGCGCTGATCCTGGCGCTTCTGCTGAGCCCTGACAGCCCTGCAGCTCCAGCCATCTCTCGCTCAAGCTTGTGCGGTGCTGCCACCAGTTCAGCTCATTCCCCTCCCCCGTTACCACTTTTCTAGGATGGTCGCATACCACCTGACAGGTGCCAATGTACCACAGGTGGTACCCGTACCACTGGTTGAAAAGCCCTGCTTTAGGACTCATTTTAACATTTATTTTATACTAGGAATTCTTTTGATAAGTCAAAGACATATATTTTTTAATATTTGTAGTCCCCTCAAATATTTGTTCTATTATGACTGAATCTTGAGAATGTGGATAGGATGTGTGAAGACTTTAAGGCCTACATGCTTGTTGCTGTGATTGATTAAATTACTAGAACAACTAAAACAGAACAGGCTGCAAGGTTAAAGGAGTTAATCAGTGTTTTCATGTGGTATAGGCAAAATTACACTCCATATGCAGAAAACTGCTATGTATTAATGTTGTGTTATGGTTATGAACATTACAAAAAGGGTTATGAGGTAAAGTTGGCCAGAGCACACGGCAGCTTTTGACAGCTGTCAAAAGCTGCCGTGTGCTCCGGCCAACTTTACCTCATAACCCTTTTTGTAATGTTCATAACCATAACACAACATTAATACATAGCACCCCTTACCCTTGCCCTGAACTGGTGAGTTGCCCCTTGCAATTTACTTTGTGCCCCATTCATAGTCTCTTAAGTACGCCGGGGGTTTCTTGGCTCTCTCGGAACGGCGGAGGGGTGTTGCTGCGTTCGGTTCCTCTACTCTTGGTTCCGGATGTGCGGTTACTTGCGTGGGGTCTGGTTCAGGGGTTTCAACCCGCACACGACATGGATATTTTGTAGTTATGGAGCAGTGTCAAATACTTGTTTCTGAGACAGGAGATTGGGAAAAGGTGGATCTGTGCAAATAATATTAATTATCTGGGCATTTTTCCAGAAGTATTTGGTCAGGATGTTAACTGAAACACTCTGGTAGCTTTGGTAAATGATTTACAAATGGATATTGGGAATATGGCCCTGCTTATTCCTTTGAGCTTCTTGGCAGCTTTCTTTATCATAAAATGTGTTAATAAATTATTACTATTACGCTTTTACGTGTCTGGTGATATTGTGCTTTGAATGTGCTCTTTTTAACGGTTAGTCTTATTAAGACTAGCCAAAAGATGGTAGTGAAAGACTGATGTTCAACATATAGATGATGATCTTAAGTGACTGTCCACAAGATTCCATATTCTCTGCATAAAATATTTGGGAAAAGTCATCCCTAACTTTCCTTTGTTACCATCAATTCTCAATAATCTGGGCGGTTATATGTTGTCTAAGTGTGATACTGAGCTAGACAATAAACTGAATATCTAGATAGAAAATTTTCTTTTTAAATAAGAATAGAAATGTGTGGTTGAGAAACACCCTGTTTTGAAAGCATTGGTTTCCCTCTCCTTTCAAAGGAAGATGCACGCTCTGGAAATGATCCACAGCTGTACTTGGATTTCCAATTGGTGGTTTGGTAAAGAGCATAATCATTGCAAGAGGAAAAAACCTCAGATTGTGGCTTCTCTTTGGGCTAATTGAGTAATAATGAACTGATATCACACACTTGCTGGCAGGTAAAGAGAGCCGAACTCACCTCACAGGGTTATTGTTGTGGAGAAAATTAGAAGATGAAGGTGTGTTAGATACTGTATGTTTGCGGACCTGAATTATTTGTAAATAAATAATAAAGACAGGATACAAATAAATACTTTTTAAAATTTGCACTGATTAGTATAAGGCAATTTACTTCATGTGAAGGTCACATTATAAAATCATTCTTAAAATAGCATTTAATGTCTACGTTGGCATATAAATTGGATCCCTTAAAATATATTATTTTGGGATCAGCATTATTCTGTGGAAGCCATTTATACATTTTTGCAGACTTAAAAATTGAGTTTTATTTATCTCACAGTACCTTTTTGAAGTTTATTCAACAAACATTTGCTATTTATTTGCCCTAGATTTTATTGATGCATATGAATTTCTATAATGGGTAGAAGAATTGGGTTAATTTTTTATTTTTAAGAAGTTGAAAGAGATTGATGAAATTGATATTAATTATGTATGCACCATTAGAAATTACAATGAATTTGGATGTTACGTTTGGTAATAATGAAGGCTGTGTTTAAATAATATGAAATTAGCTTAACTATATCCCTAATATATATCTCACCTTGAATAGTAACCATTTTCAAATATATGTTTTTCTTAAGCATGCACTTACTCATTTTTTTTTAATTCAATTTATATCCCGCCCTTCTCCGAAGACTCAGGGCGGCTTACAAGCTTAGCAGTAGTAGCCTTCATTCTATGTATATGCCTGCTTATTAGGGCTTTCATACACCCCCCAAGCGGCATTATTACAAAGTCAGCTTAATTGCCCCCAACAATCTGGGTCCTCATTTTACCTACCTCGGAAGGATGGAAGGCTGAGTCAACCTTGAGCCTGGTGGGACGCGAACCTGCACTAATTGCAGGCAGCTGGTGTTACTTAAGGAGGCATTTACTGCTTCTTGGGAAGTTAACTTATGAGGAAGGTGATGGTTCAGAATAGTGGCCTGTGTTCTTTAACACATTAGCCAGGAGACTACAATGCTAGTACAGAGTAGTAGTTTGGCTGCCTAAGATTGCTAGCCCTGTTCAGTTTGTGCTCATGTAGTTTCCAAGGTGTGCCACAGGGGGCAAGCTAACTTTGCACCAGAAAGAAAGACAAGTGGCCTTCCTGCAGCGTCATTTGGGGCCTTGAAGCCACCTCACAGGGAATTGCCGTGGGGAAGGTCCAGCGCCAGCAGGATTCTAACTGTCCACACAAAGTGCCAGCTTGTCTCCCCTCTGAAGTGGCACCTATTTACTCTCAAATAACATGTTTTCGAACTGCTAGATGGCAGAACCTGAGGCAAGTGACAAAAGTTAACCCCACCACACAGTGCTAGGACTCGAACTTCTAGAGCAAAGACCCCCTCCAGCATGTTAAGTCATTGAGCCACTATGCTTCTTTTAAACATGAGAAAATCAGGTTTCAAAAGGAAGATGGAAGATGATGCTTAAAAGGCTTCAGCCAATAATTCACAATGGGAGAAATGCATTTAACTTCATTATATTAATGTATAGCTTCTACATTTTGTGGTGCATGCCATGTTTATGTACAAGTGAGTTATCTTGTAATGGACTCATTCTAAGTGACATCACAGTGAATTTCCTGCATATTTTTTTTTGCTTAATAATATTAAACTTCTATATCTATCTTAAATATACGCCCCTTATTGTATGAATATTTTTATTCTTTTCATTAGAGTTAATAAATATTTATATACTATGAATATTTTTCCCGTTCATTGGCCACAAACTGGTGCAGGCAGTACAGAAAAAGCTGAAAACAGAAAAATTGAACATTCCAGTACTATTGCTGTTTTTTTAATTGTACAAGTCCTTAGAAATTAAATTCAAATAAGAAATGCAAATAATATGACAGCTTTATTGGTTTTATGTGGACTGTCAAGAGAATAAATCAGATGGCTAGCAATAATCTGAATCCAGAAAAATTACAAGGACATCTGGAAATAAACATTCCAATGTGAAAGACAAAAGTCCTAAGTATTTCAAAAGAAAATGTGCTGAATTCCATGAAAGAACTTGTGCAACAGCAAAAGTGTCTTTAAAGCTACTCATTTATCATATAGCAAAAGCAGGTGAAGATTATACTGTTGGAGAAAAGTTGGCTAAATCATGCAGAAAAGATCTGGTAGAATTCGTGATTGGTCATTTTTTAAAAAAACAATGAATATATACCACTGTTTGATAATGATATGTAAAGGTTATGTCATTTTTTTGTGATGAGGGACTAATGAAACAAAACAGAGCATAACAGGTTTCCTTTTTAAGTAGATGATTCCACTGATGTTTCAAGTTTGTGCTTATGTGGAGGAAGATATGCTTATTTACAAGTCTCTGCCTCTCAGAACCACAGGAGCAGAAACATTTACTTCGGTTATGAAGGAGCATGAAATCCTTGGTATTTCTGTAGTAGTATATACACAATGATGGCGTAGCAGCTGTAGTTGATGTCAAGTGTCAGATGCTGTGGTCTGTATAGAAGAACAGCTCCATATATTGTCATTCATTGTCTTCATTGTCATGTACTTGCAGAGAAATACATGCCATAAGACTTCAAGGTTGTACTCAACAGTTAAAACTGTAAATTTTGTAAAAGCAAGGCCATTCATTCTCTGGATATTTACAATGCTATGTAAAGAAAAGAGGAGCCCACATAACTAATGCAAAGTGAAATGTGATGGATGTCTTATGGAAAAATGTTGGTATGATATGGACTGCAAGAAAACAAATATTTTTATTAGAACATTCTTTTGTATTGGCAGAGAAATTAAGTGATGATGTTGAATATAGAAAATGGCATGCATGGCTGATATGGTTACTACTGAATTAATATGCCACTGTAAGGAACAACCTATATATAACTATTGTATTATATATAACTTCAGAATATAATGGATGCAGTTCAACATTTTTTCCAAAATTCAGCAATTTTTATTAACAATTGTTTCTCAGAGAAATCATCTAATATTAGTAATGCAATCCTGTCTGATTTCTATGCTACAATTTAGGAATATTTTTTCCTTTCAAAAAATAATTTGATTGGGTCCAGAATCCTTTTGTTATATAAATAATAATTGAAAAAATCATTTAAAATACTAACAACATTTCCTTGTGCAGAATTTATGAATTTATGGATATCAAAGAGTATTCTGAAATTGCCAGTCAAATTAGATAACAATAAAGTCCAATTCCAGATAGCACTGCAGTACTCTGTGGTGGTGCTAAAATCTTCATGAGCATCTACAACCTTTTTTTTTCTGAATTCTACAAATAAATGTCTCCAGCAAAGACATATTTGTTCAATGTGTTTAATAACTTCAGGTTATCTGAGGGATTGTGTCTTGACGGTCACATCTACCTGGCCCACTAGAGGCAAGGATTGTTGTGCATCCTGTCTCTAAGGAGGTACATCTGGTGGGACCAAGAAGAAGGGCCTTCTCCATAGTGACTCTCTCCCTCTGGAACATTATCCCTCCAGAAATTAGACTGGCCCCCACTTTGATGCTTTTTCGTCAGGCCCTGAAAACGTGGTTTTGCCAGTGGATCTGGGGATCCCAAATTGGGATGGAACCCATTAACTTGTTGATTTGAGTGTGTGTTGTCGCTGAGAAGGATGGGGAGGGTTTATTTTATTATTATTTTACTTTTTACTTTTATTTTTTAGAAATTGATTTTTTATTATCTGCAATTTACCTAGAGTCTGTGTGAGCAAGTAGGCAGCTATATAAGTCATCTTAAATAAATAAATAAATAAATAAATAAATAAATACATACATACATACATGCAGATGATACCACTCTAATGGCAGAAAGTGAAGAGGAACTGAAGAGTCTCTTGTTGCGAGTGAAGAAGGAGAGTGCAAAAGTTGGGTTGAAACTAAACATTAAGAAAACCAAGATCATGGCATCCGGCCCTCTCAATTCCTGGCAAATAGATGGGGAAGAAATGGAGGTAGTGACAGATTTTATTTTCCTGGGCTCCAAGATCACTGCAGATGGGGACTGTAGTCAAGAAATTAAAAGACGCTTGCTCCTGGGGAGGAAAGCCATGGCAAATCTAGACAGCACACTAAAAAGCAGAGACATCACCCTGTCAACAAAAGTGCGTATAGTCAAGGCTATGGTCTTCCCAGTTGCAATGTATGGCAGTGAAAGTTGGACCATAAGAAAGGCTGAGCGCAAAAGAATTGAGGCCTTTGAACTCTGGTGCTGGAGAAGACTCCTGCGAGTCCCTTGGACTGCAAGGCGATCAAACCGGTCAGTCCTAGAGGAGATCAACCCTGACTGCTCTTTAGAAGGCCAGATCCTGAAGCTAAAACTCAAATACTTTGGCCACCTAATGAGGAGGAAGGACTCACTGGAGAAGAGCCTAATGCTGGGAAAGATTGAGGGCAATAGAAGAAGAGGACGACAGAGAATGAGGTGGCTGGATGGAGTCACTGAAGCAGTAGGCGTGAGCTTAAATGGACTCCAGAAGATGGTAGAGGACAGGAAAGCCTGGAGGAACATTGTCCATAGGGTCGCGATGGGTCGGACACGACTTCGCAACTAACAACAACAACACATACATACATACATACATACATACATACATACATACCCAAAGCAATATCTTGTTTATGTATTCTTTATTTAACCAGAATCACTTTCTCTAAGACTTACAGAAACTAAGATGATATTATACATCACAGTAAATAAATAATTTTTATTTTTTAAAAATAAAACTTGTGTGGAGAAGCTTTCTTGACAAGATTTTGGAAGTGATTTGCCATTGCCGCCTTCTTAGGACTGAGAAAGAATGACTGACTCAGAGTCATCCAACTGGTTTTGGATTAACACACAATTAGAACTTATGTTCTCTCACAGTTTCTAGCTTGGTACCTTAACTGCTACATCAAACTACCTTTCTTTTAACTCACAATACTTTAAGATTATAGATAATTCTAAAAGTTCATAAATTTTATCTGATCTCATTGCCATCTTGTACAAAACTCCAACCGTGATTTCTAAACTATGATTTTTAGTTATTCTTTTATCACTTTTTGAAATATTTCTGCACCATGTTTATGAAGCCATCTAATATGGTGAAACCCTTCTGAACAATGTCAGCTGAATCCATCTATATGTTAAATTAAGGCTTAGTAATCAGAAGGTAATCAGAAGGTAATCAGAAGGTCGACAGTTTGGCAGGTCGAATCCCAAGTGCTGTGTAACAGAGTGAGCGCCTGTTACTCGTCCCAGCTTCTGCCAACCTAGCAGTTCGAAAGCACATAAAAATGCAAGTAGAAAAATAGGGACCACTACGGTGGGAAGGTAACAGTGTTCCGTGCGCCTTTGGCGTCTAGTCATGCTGGCCACATGACCACGGATACGTCCTCGGACAAGCGCTGGCTCTTCAGCTTTGAAATGGAGATGAGCACCGGCCCCTGGAGTTGGAAACGACTAGCACGCATGTGCGGGGGAACCTTTACCTTTACCTTTTTAAGGAAGCCTATGGCAAATAAATTGATAAAAATCACTGGACTGTGCTTGGGACATGTACAATAAATCTCTATTCAACTAGGAATTTCATTGGCTGATAAATCTACATTGGTGGTGTAAGTTTAACATATTAGTACATTTGCTGCAAAGATATGATGAGATAAAAAGGCCCAGTAAGATGATGATAGGCTTCTTGTTTACTTTGTATATGCTGTATATAAGAACATACAGATAGCCCAATATAAAATAAAATAAAATAGAACAGACAAGATCTTAATTTTTCAGATTTAAAAATGTATTTTGTGGATAGTTGCTAAAATTTTCTGTGTTATTTTGATAAATTAATGAGTAAAGAATAAAAACTTCACATGACTAAAGCAACGAAAACTTATAAATTGTATATAAATGAATTGTTTAAAATTGTTGTTCCAGGAATGTTTGGTAAGTCTAAATCTAGAAAAGCGTCCAGTAGAATATATGCATGACTGAGTTTAAATGAAAAATAACCTATATTACTTGTTTTTTATTAAAGAATGTTAATCTTAGACTAAAAGTTGCACTTACAATTAATAGTACAATAAATATTGTTTATAGCAAAGTTAAAGATGTGCAAATTAAAAAGCATGACATTCTCAGTTTCTCATGTTGATGTTTTGTGACACTTTTCATTTGTCTAATAGCTGTAGCAGATGACAGATGTTACAAATATGCAGACTGTGCCAGTTGTACTGCTAATACAAATGGCTGTCAGTGGTGTGATGATAAGAAGTGCATTTCTGCAAACAGTAACTGCAGCATGGTGAGTCTTGATTACTATGTTGTGGTTTTGTTAATGGTTCTGCTTTGTAATCATTAGCTTGCTCTTTGGTGCCATCAAATGTAAATGTCATATTAAAATCAGAGTTCGATGCCAATGCTGAATTAACATCATACATTAATTGCAAATGTATTTAATATAATTGAAAAGAGAAATAATGAAACTTGTACAGCAGTTATTTTCCCATTTTCCTTGCCAATAAAACAAAACACTTAAACTTGAAATAACTAATTTAATAACTTAACGTACTCTGAAGCATTTTTCATATCTAACCATTTGGGAAGTATGAATCATCATCATACAAAGGCCTTTTGGCTGTTTTCCCCTTCTTCATAAACTAAGCTCAAATTTGCAGGATAACAAATTTGCAGATAACAAAATTATGCTTGTCAAATAATCAAAATACATTTATCAGAATTAAATAGAAGTTCATAACCACTTTATCAGGAAAAATTGTTCAAAGTTAATATATTTAAAATGTTTCTCAAATTAATTCATATTTACTGGTAAAGAGAACTATTGAAATAATAGAATCGTGGGGCTGAAAGGGACCTTGCAAGTCTTCTAATCCAACCCATCTTGTATTGTGGCAATCAAAAAGAGACACGACATTGCAAGCACAGTCCGACAAGTACTGCATAGAGTGAAACTACTGCTTTTTCTGTTTTTGACATTATATCTCTGCTGATGCAACCCAAGACTTCATTGGCTCTTTTTGCCAACTTGTACACAATGCTAGTTAACACCTGATATGTGGTCTATCAAGACACCCATATCTTTCACAAAATTACTATTGCTGAACCAAGTATCCTCCGTCTTATACCCAAACATTTGATATGTCATACTTTAATGTAGAATCCTAAATTCCTCACCACTGAACTGCATTATTTTCTGGTCATGTTTTTTGAGCTGTCAGCAATCTCTCCAAGTTGTATTATCTGCAAATATATTTCACATTTTGATGAACGCTTTTTTATTTCCTTATTTGTCATTTATAAAAAAAAGTTGTTGAGCTTAGAATAGAACCCTGAGGTACAATGCCGATAACTCTCTACTTTTAGATTTAGATCCATTAAGGACCATGTATTGGGTATAGTTGTTCAACCAACTGCAAATCCATCTGTTACCACATCCATCTTACATTGTTCACTTTATTCAGAAGGACACCCTGGTCAAGGTCTAGGTATATTACATCTAGAACAGTCCCTTGGTCTACTAATCTAGTTACTTTGTCATGCACACAAAGTAAGATTTTTCTGGCACAACCCAGGCTGGGTTATAATAATCTTCTTGTTTCCTTTGAGTACTTGCAAACCCATTGATTGATATCTTTTCCAGGATTTCCCCAGGTTTTGATGAAAAACTAATTTATCTGTAGTTTCCTGGATCAACTTTTTCCTTTAAAAAAAAAGATTGGAACTGTTATGCAATTTTCTGGTACTTCCCTTCAGCAATTTTCAAACATTAAAGTCAGTGAATTTGAAAGCCAAAGTAGCATAATTTAATATAACTCCAGAGTTTTAAAGAGTCTGTATATTTAATTTTGAAGATTAACAATAGCACCTTAACTGATACATTTTGGAGCTGCATATTTTGTTCAGGTTAATAGCCTGAGTACCAAATATTCAGGACTAACCTTACAATAATAGTGTACCGTATATACTTGAGTATAAGCCGACTCGATTATAAGCCGAGACCCCTAATTTTACCCCAAAAAACTGGAAAAAGTTGGTGACTCGAGTATAAGCCGAGGCTGGGAAATGCAGCAGCTCACGGTAAATTTCAAAAATAAAAATACAGGTAGATAACAATAAAATTGCTTTAATTGAGGCATGTGGAAAAGAGGGTCAACAAAAACAATATATTATCAGTATATTCAACAAAAACAATATATTATCAGTATATTCAACAAAAACAATATATTATCAGTATATTCAACAAAAACAATATATAATATTAAAGTATTAACAATAACTTTAAATGTACAAAAACCTTAACTCAATAAGCAACCAAGCTAAAACACAAGCATCAAAATCCTTCAAAACTGGATTCCTCCTCCTCATCTGTATCTGCAAACAGAGCTTCAGCTGTAGCTGGTGTGAGGTTATCATCATATACATTGTCACAGAGTTCGCTGTCATCACTATCACAGTTGTCCTCCTCATGCAAAGCAGTGTCTTCACTGCCATCCATAGCATTACTTATGCCACATTTCCTGAAGGCGTGCTTCACCATGTCCTCTGGAATCTCTTCCCATGCATCACGAACCCACTTTGCTATCAGTTCTATGTCAGGCTTCATCATATTTCCACCTTTTG